>NC_057804.1:537942157-537953941 GCF_018294505.1 Triticum aestivum | reverse complement strand
GGGGTGGTCGCCGGTGGTGGCGGGGCGGTGGCGTGGGGATCGCCGGAGAAAAAGCTCGGTACGGGGGGGCCTAGAGGGATGGTCGGGGCGGCAGCGGACAGTGATGGGGAGTGTTTTCGGGGCGGACGGGGCGGCGCACCACCGGCCATGGGCGGCGGGGGGCTGTTGTTTGGCCAGTGGTGGCTGGCGGCTCAGGGGGTGGAAGTTGAAGATGAACTGCATGCCCTTGATTTCGTATCCAACGGCTACAAAATCGACTGACCAGAGATGAAAAAGTCAGTCGATCGACATGTAGCCTCACCTTGCTAGTGCGTTCAGTTTCGATAGCAAAATTCAGTTTCGACAGCAAAATTCAGTTTCGACAGTTAAGATTAGTTTCGACAGTTAAATTCAGTTTCGACAGTTAAGTTCAGAGATGAGCGGCTGATGTATTTTACATCGAGCACTTTGTGGTTAGGTATTTTACGTCATGTATTGGAGATGCTATTAGAATTCCACTCAGGTTAACGTTGCTTTAGCCTCGGCGTCGTACAACTCACCGGAGTTGCTCCAATGACGAAACCCTCCATCACAGCGGAGCAGTACCTCGGGCTCCATCTCCACCTAAGATCTTCTTCCCCTCCTCCAACAGCCAAGTTAGCCGGAGCATCCTCACCGACCAACCCAATCACGCTGAGATCGACATGGCTTCGCCAAAGAGGTTGTACACTTGTTGCATCTCTTTTTTACTCTACATGTTATATATATTGTCCACTGAGCACACGTAGTAACGGGAAATACGATTATTTTATCCTACTATATGACAAGCAGTGAGGTACCAGGCAACTTAGCTTTCCGTGATGGACTCTCTTGAACGCGATCATTATTTATCTCTATGCGTTTGAGCTATGCATTTGTCGATGGCCCTGGGAGTTGAGCTCGTAGGGCAGTGGCCTGGGTCCAAAGTAATAGAAGTAGCACAAAAACATTTTTTTTAGTGTAGGCTTTTCCTTGCTCAAGTCTGCCTACTAGAATCGCCAGTGCTTGAAAGGAAAAGTGAATGAAAAACATAGGAATTGGGAAGTTTCCTATGGTACTACTATTCATGAATTTGGTTCAAAGGAATGGAGCAAAGGAAAATTGTAGGATTTGTTCCTCTAGTGTCTCCTTGAAAGAAAAAAAAGTAGGAATTTTAATTTTCACTTGTCCTCCTTTTCAAATTCCTATTCATGAAGCACAAGATTAAGAGATAGTAGAATAATAGCATTATAACCGTACATTTTCTAGTGGTTTAACTTAATCTCACCATGCTTCTTTGCATCCTGTGATCTTCCAATTGTTGTGAATCAAACACCCAGATTGGCAGAAATCTTGTGTTATTAAATTCTTTGTTTTGCACGTGCATTCCTATCCTATTCCTGTCTGTTTCCTATCCCTGCATTGTTGGAATCCTCCAATTTAAACGAGCCCTTACAGCATTACTTCTCTTACAGATAGTTGTCAAAGAAAACCTTGCGTGGTTTGTCCCGTTCCTGCTACGCCGTCGTCCACCCTAGCTCAGCTGCTCCAACGATAGAAGGGTCCAGCACAGCAGGGATCCAGCCTCCAGATTGTCTTTCGCCGCCTCAGATCTTCTTCCCCGCAGCCGACAGCCATGAAAACTGCAGTACCATCATCAACCGAGCAGATGACCTCGAGGACTACATGGGTCCGCAAGAGAGGTCGCACTCTTTCGTGTCTGCTAATGTTATGCATCACTTAATATTACATGCTACTTTATCGTCCTGTTCACCGATTAGACTCTGAGTCAGCTCCAAACTAATGGTCAAACTTGAGTTTTTAAATCGTTGTGGGCTACATATCAGGGCCGCAATCAATAGTATATATCTACTATCTGGTTAATCTCCAGTGTCTACTATGAGTTTCATGTTGGGTGGGAAATAAACAGCAAAGAAGCCATTATCTGTATTTTTTAACTGAAGCCATTATCTGCCTACTATTATTGGTTTTGGGTCTATCCATAGGTTGCTACCATCACTCTGGATTTCTGCATGCACTCCTTACATAATCTCACTATGTTTTATTCCTATGCATGATAGTTATTGTAAACAATGGAACTGAACATTGAGAGCAAAAGAGACGAGCCTTGCGTGGAAATAAAATTTCATGCAGACGTCACTTCATGGTAGGCGCAAAGGCAGCCCCCCTCCACACATTTTGGATTGTAATCGAGAGGAAGATATCTGTTTTGAGGGGGATTCAGAAGGAGAAGACAACTCCTATTTACCTCCTGAGGTCTTCTCTCTAACTTGGCATGCTGATGTTGGTTATATCATGCATATGGTGCCTTGCATTGCTTACTTTATACATCAAATATGCCATCTTCTTAGTTTAGACATCCTTTGTGTGAATGCCATCTGTTTACTTTATTCATCGTTTATGTGAATTATGCAACGCCATCTTGTTTAGCCAGGCATCATATATGTGAATTTTGCAATGCCATCCTACTTAGCCAGTCATCTTATATGTAAATTATATCAGGCCACCCTTTTTTTCATTACATATTACATTTGTCAACAATGTTAGTATGTTCAACTGCTCTTCGTGTGCATCAGCCATTTGACACGGTGATGGCAAATTCTGGAGTGAAAACAAGGTCTTCAGAGCAGACTATGCTATCTGACGAAGCGCATATCTCGCTGGTTATGGATAGCTCCTCAGAGGAGGATTCAAAGACAGATGACCAGTCCTATCCCCCCCCCCCCGAGGTGTATGCTCTAACTTGGCAGGGTTATGTTGCTCATATCGTGCGTATGGTGTCTCACATTGCTATGTCATTTCATTAGTTTAGACATGCTTTTTGTGAATGCCACCTGTTCAGTGACTAATTACCATATATGTGAATTATGCATTGCCATCTTGTTGCAAGACATTATATAGGCGAATTATACAATGCTATCTTGTTGCAAAGGCATTATATATGTGAATTATGCAATGCCATACTGTTTAGCCAATCATCATGTATATGAATTATATCATGCTATCATTTTTATTACATTTTCCATTTGTCGACAACGTTTGTATATTCAACTACTCTTCCTGTGCATCAGCCATTTGAAGCGGTGATGGAAGTATCTAGAGTGAAAACAAGGTATTCAGAGCAGACAATGCTACCTGCTGAAGCAGACATCTTGCTGGTTACAAAGAGCTCCTCAGAGGAGGATTCAGAGACTGATGACCAGTCCTATTTCCCCCCTGAGGTCTATGCTCAAACTTGGCAGGGTTATATTACCCATGTCATGCACGTTGTCTTGCATTGCTTAGTTTTTACATCATATATGGATTTCCATCTGCTTACTTGCTTACTATATAAATCATATATTTGAATAATATCATGCCATCATGTTTACATAGTACATACACATCATCTATATGAATTATGGCATGGCAACCCATTTAATAAAGACATCATATAGTTATATCATCTCATCATGTTTAGAGTTTACAGTCATCATATTTTGAATTATGGCATTCTATCCGTGAATGTATGTGAATTATGGCATGCCAACCTATTTAATAAACACATTATATAGTTATATCATGTCATCATCTTTACATAGTCATCATATTTTGAACTATGTCTTTCCATCTTTTTTAGTTAGCCATCATAAGGTGAAATTGTGTCATGCTATCCTGTTTGGTTAGACAACATAAATATGAATTATTTCATGCCCTCTTTTATTCCCTACTATACATTGCACCTGTCTATCATACAATGTCTATACTTTCAATTACTTTTCTTGTTTATCAGCCATTTGAATTAGAGAGTGTGATGGCAGTATCTAAGGGAGTAACAACACGGTCTTCAGAAAATATAGTGCTACCAGTTGACGCAGATAGAAGCACGGTTGTACTTGCCCAAGGACCAGATCCACCATACATAACCCAGACTCCCGCAGATTGTACCCCTACCCAGTTGGACAGAGAACCAACTACACCCCTTCTAACCCCAACCCCGGCAGATAGTAACCCGGTTCCAATTGACATAGCATCATCTCCACCACAGAGCACCCAAACATGAGCAGTTAGTAAGGGAACTGCAGTGCCCAAAGCACAAGGACCACCACTCCAAATCCCAACTCAATGCTTAAAGGAGAAGAAGATTTATCGCAGGTCAGGTTCTGTAGCTATGGTTCATACTCCTTTGCTCTTGCATTACTATATTTACTCATACCAACTATTTACAAATTTAAAGGATGGAATTGAAACTCCAATGGTGCAACAGGTATGTTTCAAACCTGTTTCTTTAACTGATTTGCTGTTGTAACCTTCTCTATGTTGATTTCAGTTTCAATTGAATAAACAGTTATGTTCTCATGTCATGCACATTACAAGTGTTGGTTATTGCTCTATAGTTTCCCACACTTATATTCTGTCTATTCTGCTTTGTCTTGAACAAATATTATTTGAACTGTGTCTCTATCTTGATTTGGCAACAAAAACTAGAATGATATAGACCATAAAGTGACCATGGTACATTGATATATGTTTGTTTCATGTTGTTATCCTGTCCACTTTACTACTGAACTCATTTACCAAAATGAGTTTCATATATAACATGGTAAACCTGTGATGTGTCTGCTTGTTTCTCTTTTAGAATGCGGACAAAATATTGGAGAACAGTACCGCGTTATGCAATGGTAAAGGAAGTAATGCAGATAAGGTTCAAGATAGTGAGACATCCCTGTTGGTCTCCAAGAAAGTTGATAAAAACTATCTTGACGACAGTGAGAGAACCCAAAAGTCCTGTCTTGATGTAGTGTTCGAGTTACTGGCCACTACTGCTGGCACAAGCTCTTCGAACTCGCTGCCTGAATCAGTTCGTCTTCTTGAGTCTCAACTTCAATTTGAAAGACATCGATCAAATGTGCTGCGACAGGAAGCTGAAGGACTGAGGAAGTCCCTGCAGAATTGAGATGCATATTTCCTGGTGCAACAGCAAGCGCTGGAGGATTTAAGTGTAAAACAAGAGAAAGTTAATAAGCTTGCTAAGCATCTTGTCAGCATTATGGGTACCCAGGATATTGTTTCTTCAGATCTTTTGAAGTGTTTCAGTTCTGGATTTTTTTTGCTGCAGCGTTTATTTTCGCTGGTCGCCAACTTTGACAACTAGTGTATATGATATGTTGCTTTTTCCCTATATTTGCACTGGTGGTGAACTTTGATGCCTAGTCGATGTAATATGTGTAATAGCCGTGATAGCCTAGCGTTAGTTGCTTGCTTATTTATTTCCTTGTTGTCTTGTTTATTTGTTTGCTTGTAGTCATTGCAGTTCTTTTTCCGCGGTTTGCTAGTGGCTGCAATAACCTATTTTTTAAAACTAGGCCACGATAACCATGGCTAATATTTACTGTAGTGACACTGGGCCTCCTACGGGCCGTAGAAACAGTGGGCCTTCTACGGGACGTAGAAACAATAGGCCTTCTACAGGCTGTAGAAACAATGGGCCTTCTACGGGTCGTATCATCATTGGGCCTTATACGGGCCGTATGATCAATTGGCCAAACATGGGCCAAACAGACCGCATTATGGCCGTAAACGGGCTAGAGTTGGAATCGTCCGTTCAAGGGACGACCATAACGGGCCAACGTTAATAGGCCATATTTGATGACTCTATGAAAACGGCCCAACGTATTAACGAACCACAAATGGGCCGACTGTAACCATAGGCTGAGTTTGGCCCACAAGCAGAAAATGACAGTAACTGGCCATAAGTAAACGAATGCTAGAAATGAGCCTAAGAATAAATGGGCTCTGAGAAGGCCGAAAGATAACATGGGCTGGAAACAGCCCAACAGAATAACGGGTCGTTAATGGGTATAAAGTGATACACTGTTCATTACGGGCCAGTTTCAGCACGGGCCGTTAATGGGTGTAAAGTGATACACTGCTCATTACGGGCCAGTTTCACGACGGGCTGTTGATGGGCCAAGAGTTACAAAGGGCCTCATATGGGCCAAAAGACGTCATGGGCCATACATGGGCCAGAAGTGAAAACTGGCTGGAATCATATTGGATGGCCCAGATGATGCTACTGGGCCTGATTCGGATAGGGTGTAATGGGCCTTGGGTTAGCGGGCTGTAAATGGGCTATACGCGAACAGGTCATTAATAGGCTTTCCATGGGCCGGCCCGCCACCTTTTGGCCCAGTCAAACGGGCCGACCTTTTCATATGAATGGGCTTCTGTTGGGCCGTGCCACGTGTCGACGTATCATAGGCGCCTTCTGTCCAATGAGTGGATGACATTTGTCCCAACGATGAGCCGACACGTGTTTCCTCCAGCCAATGATGATTTTACATGTGGAAAATCCCCATTGGTCGGGGCTGTTAACGGGTTATCGGATCCAAAACCTGACACGATAGCTTAACGATGTTCCGTTATGGTGGATGCCACATGTCGGTCACCCTTGACGAAAGCACTTCTGTGACGCGTGATTTATCGTGATGGAAGTGGACACTTCCGTGATGCTAATTTTGGTAATGTCATGGAACACTTCTACGATAGCACATGTATGACTATCTTGATTCTGTCATAAAATCGTCATGGTTGTACATGCATGACAAAAAACAAGACCTACTGTGACAAACACGTATCATCACAGAAGTGTATTTTTTTGTAGTGCATTGATGTCTACTACACAACCTTCTTCTTGTAGACGTTGTTGGGCCTCCAAGTGCAGAGGTTTGTAGGACAGTAGCAAATTTCCCTCAAGTGGATGACCTAAGGTTTATCAATCCGTGGGAGGCATAGGATGAAGATGGTCTCTCTCAAGCAACCCTGCAACCAAATAGCAAAGAGTCTCTTGTGTCCACAACACACCCAATACAATGGTAAATTGTATAGGTGCACTAGTTCGGCGAAGAGATGGTGATACAAGTGCAATATGGATGGTAGATAAAGGTATTTGTAATCTGAAATTATAAAAACAGCAAGGTAACTAAGCGATAAAAGTGATCGTAAATGGTATTGCAATGGTGGGAAACAAGGCCTAAGGTTCATACTTTCACTAGTGCAAGTTCTCTAAACAATAATAACATAACTGGATCATATAACTATCCCTCAACATGCAATAAAGAGTCAATCCAAAGCCACTAATAGTGGAGAACAAACGAAGAGATTATGGTAAGGTACGAAACCACCTCAAAGTTATCCTTTCTGTTCTATCTATTCAAGAGTCCGTAGTAAAATAACGTGAAGCTATTCTTTCCGTTCAATCTATCATAGAGTTCATACTAGAATAACACCTTAAGACACAAATCAACCAAAACCCTAATGTCACCTAGATACTCCATTGTCACCTCAAGTATCTGTGAGCATGATTATACGATATGCATCACACAATCTCAGATTCATTTATTCAACCAACACAAAGTACTTCAAAGAGTGCCCCAAAGTTTCTACCGGAGAGTCAAGACAAAAACATGTGCCAACCCCTATGCATAGTTTCATGGGCGGAACCCGCAAGTTGATCACCAAAACATACATCAAGTGGATCACGTGATATCCCATTGTCACCACAGATAAGCATGGCAAGACATACATCAAGTGTTCTCAAATCATTAAAGACTCAATCCGATAAGATAACTTCAAGAGCGAAAACTCAGTTCATCACAAGAGAGTAGAGGGGGAGAAACATCATAAGATCCAACTATAATAGCAAAGCTCGCGATACATCAAGATCGTGCCCTAGAGAGAACACGACAGAGAGAGAGAGAGAGATCAAACACATAGCTACTGGTACATACCATCAGCCCCGAGGGGGAACTACTCCCTCTCATCATGGAGAGCGTCGGGATGATAAAGATGGCCACCGGTGAGGGATTCTTCCTCCGGCAGGGTGCTAGAACGGGCTCCCGAGAGGTTTTTGGTGGCTACAGAGGCTTGCGGCGGCGGAACTCCCGGTCTATCTTCTGTTTCGATGTTTTTAGGGTATATGGGAATATATATGCGAAAGAAGTAGGTCGGGGGAGCCTCGAGGGGCCCACGAGGGTGGAGGGCGCGCCCAGGGGGGTGGGCGCGCCCCCCTATCTCGTGGCCTCCTCGACGCTTCCTTGGCTTGCACTCCAAGTTCCTGGGATTGCTTTTGTTCCAAAAAAAAACTTTTCTGAAGGTTTCATTCCGTTTGGACTCCGTTTGATATTCCTTTTCTTCGAAACACTGAAATAGGCAAGAAAACAACAATATGGCCTGGGCCTCTGGTTAATAGGTTAGTCCCAAAAGTAATATAAAAGTGTCTAATAAATCCCGTAATCATTCAAAACAGATAATAAAATAGCATGAATGCTTCATAAATTATAGATACGTTGGAGACGTATCATGCATATACCTGGTCAAACTTTTCTGAGGTTTGACTTTTCAAACATCCATATGCTTATGGAAGTGACAGAGTCCCTAACTAGAGAGAGAGAGATAGAGAGAAATAGAAAGAGTGAGTGAAAAAAGTGTGTGTGCGTGTGTGAAATATACATGGACAACACACGACAAAAGTAGATAAAAAGCATGCGTGTCTTATGCAAACATATCACACATGCATCTTCGACAACGGAGGCAAGGTGAGGAGATAGTGTGTGGTTGTTTGGAACCGAGAGAGCAAGACCCCTGGCACGTGGCCAAGAGGGGTCTGACAAACAAGGGAGAGAGGTCGAGAGAGACGTATGGAGAAAATGCAGACATGGGGAGGAGAGAGTGTATGTTTGTCATAGAGAGATCCCCTGGAGATCGTGATGGGACTACATGGGTGGGAGATCGAGTGACAAAGTGTGTGCCCGATAGAAGATGCCCCAAGAGATACGAGATAGACGTATGGATGGAAGGAGACAATACGCTTGTTCCTGATGGCTAGCAAGAGATAATCATGCTTAGGAGGGGGGAGTGCTTGGACTATGATGGACTGAGGGATTATGGTACTTAGGGGGGTGCGTGTCACATGGAGAGAGAACAAGGGCGGAGAGTGTTGGATGGGTCTATATGTATAGCGCGAGCGAGACATGTGTATGTGTGAACCAGGGAGATATAAGGTTAGTTTGGCTTGCGTCCTGAGCATCTTTTGCCTGGCCTGGGGTTGTGGTTTGATTTCATGCATGCTTGTTTGGTTGCTACCCTATGAAAAAGAAAGCCCGCCTGGCCTGGATTCCCTTGCACTTTAATTAGCCTGGCTGGACTCCAGACACTTCAAGTAGCCTGGCCCAGGCGACCGATTTTGAACGCCTGGCCGTGCCTAGTCGTGCGGCCACGAGGCTAACAGCAACCTGGATGGATATTAGCATTAAATAATTGCTGCATGGATTGATTGATGGGATGTTGATGCTTTGCCTGGCCCAGGCACGAACCAAACGCTTCAGCACAACACAAGCCTGGCCAGGCAAAAATATATTACATCTCACGTCCATACCAGGCGGTACTGGCCATCAAGGCATGAGGGTCAGGTCACGAACCAAACTTACCAATAAAGTTTGAGAGAGATTGAGGAGCCCCGATAAGGCTGAGTGGTGCGTCAGATAGCTAAGAGGGGGAAAGAGATATTCCATCCGCTCGATAATGCAGTGCATGTAAATTTTTTAGAAGTCAAACTTTGGAAACTTTGATCAGGTTTATGCAAATGTTATTTATATCTACACTACCAAAGATACATCATACAAAACTACATCTCATGGTGAATCTAATGGTATATGTTTGCCGTTCTAGATGTAATTTTTTTTCTCCACGTACATGGTCAAACTTTGTGATGTTTGACTTTTCAATAAATCTATATGCATGGTCCGAGGAGAGTGCCTAAGTCGAGACAGATCAAGTGCATGTGAAGGAGAATAAGTAAGTGTGCACAAAGCGTATGTGTGTGAAAGAGATAGTGACAACAAATGATAAATTAGAGAGAGAGAGAGTGTGTGTGTTTTCGTTTCTTATGCGAACATATCACGCATGCATCTCTGAGATAGAAAAGCGAGGAGAGGATATACACGAAGATAGCTAGTGTGTGATTGTTTGCAATGGAGAGAGACACCCCTGTACCACATGTCCAATAGAGGTCTGGCCAACAAGGAACAAAGGTCGAGAGGGACACATGGAGGACATGGACGCATGGGGAGGGAGATAGGGTGTGTTTGTGATAGAGAGATCCCCTTGAGATCATGAGGGGACTATATGGGTGGGAGATCGAGGGAGGTGCGTGCACGATAGAATGATGCCCCGAGAGAAATCGAGATAGACCATGCACATGTTTGTGATGGAGACTAAGATTAGCTAGTCATATACATATAGGGGGGACTGTGTGTGCCTACAATTGAGTGAGAGACCATCATACTTGGCTAGCTAGGCATGAGATTGTGTGTGTGTGCGTGTGAGATGGAGAGAGAACGAGGGAGAGAGATAGAATTTTAGATGGGCCTATCGAGTGCGAGTGAGATATGCATGTGTATGTGTGACCCAGGTGGATGGAGAGTTTGAGAGAGGGGGGGATAGCTCCGAGACGACAGAGTGGTGCATGAGAGAGTGATGGGCAACGAGCCAAGGAATTTGTGTTCGTACGATGAGTGCACCCTAGATATCTAGATTGGACTAGCTAGGGTATCATACATAGTGTGCAAGAGAGACCTATAGATGGTGTATATATGTATGCAAACTAGAAAAAGACCCCCCCACACACACAAAGAGTGAGAGAGAGAGAGATAGAGAGAGAGAGAGATGGAGAGAAAGGGAGAGGGACCAACAAGGTTTTTGTGTCGGATGCATGCGACAGAATTGAAGATTGTCGGCGAGAGAGAGAGAGAAAGAGAGAGAGAGGGAGAGAGAGAGAGAGAGAGAGAACAGGAGTCCGGAAGAGGGGGAAGGTCGCGTTTTATGCATCAAAGACTGCTATAAACCATGTTTCAATATAAACTTGCATTCAAATATTTAAATTGGAGAACATGTTGTCTGCAATCCACACATGAACGGATATATGCGTATATCAAACAAGTTCATTAATTTGACTTTCGACATGTTCATGGAGTACTATAATACTATACAACATGCTACTCGATTGAGGTGTTCAATTTTGGATTTAGTTCACTATTTTGATCTAGTGAACGAGCTATTTCATTGAATCGGGATATTTCATTTTGGGTTTGATTCGCGTTTTTGAGTGGGTCAACTATTTGTCATATAGTAAATCGCTAGCAACGAGCATGTAAAAACACATTACTCCCGAGCATCATCTCTCCATCTAAAAAAGAAGTGGCAAGCTAATATTTCAAAATTTGATTCGAATCGACTTGGTAAGGTAGACGTGGATGCTCGTTCTCCCAAAATTTGAACGAACCATTAAACATCCTCTGCTCGGTGGAATTCACCCGAGCAAATAAATGGGAGACGCGAAATTACCGTCATATGTGGGACACACATAAATTGGCCCGTTGTACATCGAGGGTAGGTTTGTAACTTCCTCCAAGCGTGCCTTCTCCTTGGCCGAAATGACATGTGCCGAATAATTCATAAACCATGGTCGGCAAAACACGCTCTCCTCGCCCGAAATAGCTCGCGCCCACTATTTCAAAACACGCTCTCCTCGCCCAACATCGCTCACGCCCACTATAGTTCAAAACACGCCCTCCTCACCCGAAATCGCTCTTGCCCACTATTTGGGGAGAAGCAAAGTTACTCTACTATCCCCGACCCTCAGTACACAGACCCAAGCTGAGAAGCCTAAAGGCAGGGGTAGAACTGTAACTCCCCCTCACATTTCAGACAAATGCGTCTGTAAGACAT